>NC_056725.1:1371462063-1371477063 GCF_019279795.1 Protopterus annectens | reverse complement strand
CATATACATATATATATATATATATATATATATATATATATATATATATATATATATATAGACACACACACACACACACACACACACACACACACACACACACACACACACACACACACACACATATATTTATACATAATCACAATTAAATACAGTCTAAAAGGTAAAGGATTGTGATATATTTAACACTTCTGCAATGTAGAGCCTGTTAGGATTCTGAGCATCGCATTTATTAAGTGTTTGCACATACCATGCTTACCACTAATTGATTTCATGCCTATATGCTTAATAGCATACTGATACTGAAAAAGAAAGTACTTTTTAACCTTAACTTAACTTCTCAGTCTTTCTTACTTCATCTGTTTAATACTAAGCCAACTGTAGCTTTTTACTTTGAATAAATATTTTCTGTAACTGCCCAATATTTGTCTAATTCAATGTTTGCTACATACATCTGAATTCTTCTGTCTAATGTAATATGACTTTGATTAAACTGTTTTCATTTGCTGCTATAGTTTGTTTTTAAAAATGGACTCTTGTAGCCAAGTCAATCTACCTAAACAACCAATCTTCAGCTGTACAAATGGTTCTGTTACAAGCATTCAAGTCCTCAGTGCTTGAAGACCACTGTCTTAACGCCAGATAATCGAGCATTTTGAAGCTTGTGCATGCTGTCTCTTGTACTTAAACTTGGATAGCAGTTCATGCAAGCAGCTGCTACACCTTACCCAAAATCATTATTAAAGTCTGAGTGAGGTACATGTGACAGCCATTGTGAGACAGTAGGAGGGGGATTTTAGGGTTATGGAATAGGAGGTGGATTTTAGGATTAGGGAGCAGGAGAGGGATATGTGGGTTATGTAGTGAGAAGGGAGTTTAGGGTTAGGGAGAAATTGAATTTTGGTTAAGCGATAGAGGGTTTGAATTTTAGGTTTACATAGTGATCAGGGGAATGGAGTTTTGAGTAAGGGGGATAATAAATCGAGTTAGGAACTGTGTGGGTGTTTTAGGGCAAGAAATAATGCTCTGGTAGGGCTTTACGGTTTAGTAGGGTTGGGTGTTGGTAGGACTAAGTAGTTAAGCAAGACTGAGCTAGTGAGACTTAGAGCACTTACCTTTTTGTGCAAATGGGTTTGAACAAGTGTGCCACGCCATAACAGCATTTGAACACTTGTACTAGACTCCATGCAAACAAATCAGTTATTTATCTGGTAATTAATCTATGATAAGAAAAAAACATATCCTAGAAAGACAGATTTTTTGGTTGCCTTGCTTCATCAGAGTTTAACTGTGGGCTTCCACCGTTATAAGGGAAATTAACAACTGGATATAGGGAATGTATAAGGTAAGACAGTAAAGCAAACAAGGATACAAATTATTTATTAGAACATAAGAAAAAGGAAAGTGATAAGGTCAGTCAAACCAGAGGTCACGGATTCATTTTCTGGATCTACAAAGCTGCAGGCAACAAAATGTTGGCAGTGATGGATTAAAGATATGGCTAGCAGTGTACAGGCATATATTGAGTAGAAGTCTGAATCTTTTCCCCCAAGCACCATCTAGATATTGCACAGTCAAAACATAATTTCTGGACATTATCAACACAAAGATAAACTCAAAGGTATGCTTAAAATGTGGACTTAGTAGACGCACACAACATATACATTAAGGGATAATCAACATGCAGCTGAGATCTCCATTGCAGTGTAATGAGCTCTTGCCATGCTTCAGTAATGACTATGTTTATTGTCGCACTATTCAGACTGACAGAATATATTTTAAATGTAAGACATTATGTAGTCTGTAGATAGACACCGGTAACAATTTTATTCCATTTCTCAACGCAGTTAAATCTGAGGCTATGAAATAAGCACATTGTAGTTTCTGAAGTATGAAAAGGACATATTCTTCTACTATAACTTCAGCCATTAAAGTATTTTAGAAGAAGTTTTTGAATCAGTTACATTTGTGAAGTTTCACATTCATTGAAACCATCTGCTGTAAACAGACATTCAGTTGTATACACATCTTACAAAGAGAAGCATTTAAATGAAAATGCCCATAATTACACCATACAGTACTTGCTGTCTTTTATCTGTTGCTCAGATGCATTTTAAGGCTATGATATGAATACTAAAATCATAAAAATTCCTTGTTGGCTGTTATCATAAACATTGTTAATGTAAAGCAGTTAGAAAACAATCTCAGCCATTCCTGATTTCCTGCTCTACTCAGAAGCTTACTGAGCTTCACTGTATAGCAGATTCATAACTTTATGAAACTTCATGGAGTTTACTAGACTAATACATTTACATTTTAACCAGTTATATACAGAAAAACACTATTTATTCCTGTTATTTGGATCATTCTTCTCTGAACCAGAGATCAAAATGCAGTTAGATAGTGGATGGTTATTAGTTTAATGGCTTCTGAAAATATGTTCATTAACAACATTTAAGGTTATTACTGATGCATGTCATGATTTTTATTGTCTTTTGGAAAAATGGTTAAATAATACTGAACTGCATGAAAATACACTAAGCCAATGGTATTTGAAGGCTATTACATAAGTTATAACCCAGAGCAGCTTACAGACTTTTAGGCAAACTGTCCATAGTGATCTCTCAGCCTCCCGTCTAAATGAGATCATTTGGTTTCCTAGAATGTGTCCATTTCAAAATTAAACTATATGTATATACATATATATGTGTGTGTGTATGTATATACATATGTGCATACACACACACACACACACACACACACACACACACACACACACACATATATATATATATATATATTTGTGTGTGTGTGTGTGTGTATAATAGTTTGATGACTGAAATGACGGCTTGTTCATAATAGAACCATTTATGACTTGGCTCAAGCACAAGACAAAACTACAGAGCTCAAAATAGTTTCAAGGATGCAGACACTGAAATAAATCCTGAATGCAGTAAAATAAAATGGCAATAATAATGCAAAGCTAAACATACAGTCAGTTATAAACACAATGGAAAAATGTAAACAAAGACATGAAGAGGTTAATTGGGATTAGTCACAAGTATATTTTCATATTTTTACAGAATTCAGGCACACTGAAACAACATTTCCAGCTAAGTCTTTCAACAAGAAAAGAGTTATAGGTCAGATTTGAAATGGTTAAGATAAGCAGTTTATCTTGTAAAAGGGGTAGTGTGAAGCAAATCGAGGGGACTAGATCAGATAGTAAGCAGTCTCCTATTTTAGTTTGAGTTCACTGATGGATTACTTAATTATGACTTCTTATAAAGAGTGTACAATGCTCACCCCCCCCCAAAAAAAGTTTATTTGTTAGTATTGGCAGCAAAACAGGAATTGAAATTTATGTAGCAAGATGTCAAGAAGAAAATCCAGAATGTCCTGTTCACTTGGCTCTTTCTAAGGTTTTGCAAGTGATACCATCTTTTTGATGAAGGCGGGATGGGCTAGTAAATTATATTGTTTACAACTACTGGATGATGCTAAGACAGCTACAACTAGCCCATGTTTCACTTATGGCATGGATGTACCATTTACTACAGCACTGCATACCTTTGCATACAGAGGCACAGAGCTCTTCAAAGCCAGTCTAAGACTTTTGTTGATTTTTGTTCTTAATTCATCAAAGCGTGGTTTTAAAGAGAAGCCCAGGTGTTTAAAAGTTCTCAGTCTTTCCAGACAGTCCCCACTGAGATGCTGGACATTTCAAGGTAAGGGCAACTTGAATAATCATTTTATCAGTGCAAAACAGAATGTATCCAATGGTGTTGTTGTTAATTTAAAATGGCTGCCTATTAGGTCACATGAAAAAATTATTGAAATCTTGTGGTATTGGTTGTGTAACAGTATCTGGCAATGGAGACTGTATGAGAAGACCAGGACATCTGCTTACAGAGAAGCATGGAAACATTGTTTAATGTTTCAACGTGAACCGATATACATTCTGAGAAATTGGGGTCTTATATTGATGTCACAGGTACTCCTACCTAGAAGTAAGTACTGAGTTTCCTATTGGTTTACCACAAACCTTCATTCTGAATTATCTGTTTTGAGAGTGTTTGCAGGCAAGTGAATCATCCTATCACCAAAGCCTATGTGTGCAAAAGGGTTGTGACTAACCATAGTTATATTCTTCTTTAGGGCAACAAAAATAGCACTATGTTAGTGATGCCATCACAATACATATCTGAATGACTGTCTTCCATTAACATCCAGACAGACATTATACTGCTTCAACCGGTCCTGAAATTGTGCTAAAGTGAAATCAGGATCCAGAATTTGTCTAAATCCTCTTATATGCAAGTGTCCAAAACAGATTGTTTATACCGCAAAATTTAAAAAAAAATAAATGGCCAATAGCGTTCGCATAGGGTGCTCAGTACTTTTATAAATAGTGGTTAGTAGTACAGCCTAATTTAAGACATGTTCAGTAGGCAAAACAAAAAAAAAATCAGCGGAATGGATGAACTAATGCACCAGCAGATCTTTTTTCTTTTTCTCTAATAATAGTCAGATACATTCTACATGCTGCATGATAGCTAAGTGCTCAGGTAACAACTGCTTGGCTGAGATGTGGCTTCATCAAAAGAGACTAATGTTTTTGGGGTCTGACCCATTCCTCAAGGTATGCTAACCATTGATGAAAGTCTGAAGCATGCAAACAGTGAAACCCTTGAATGGTAAATTCTGGATCTTGCCCTCCTCAGAAAACAAGCTAACCTGAAAATCAGGTCATTCAATTTGCTTTTGACTGACTCAAATTTTCAAGTTACTGGCTTTTGTAAATCCACACAGAATCATCATCATGAAAAGATTCTATGACTTTTACATGAATAAATCAAAACAGTTTCCTCTGAGAGGGTTTCAAATAAAACAGGACATTTGCATGCACTAAACACCATGATTAATGTGCTTATAAACCAATAGGGGTTCCATTTATGTTGTTGAAAGGGCTGTTAACCAAAAGCCCTTTGACCGACATGTAAATGGTGAACTACCAAAACTTTGAATGGCCACAAATTTAAGTTGGCCTCTGAAGCCAAAGATAATTAGAAAACTAAATAAAAAACCCAAACAAACAAATAAACAAACAAGAAAAAATAGCCTTCATTATTCAGAATTGATTCACAATGGGGCCTCCTATTCTGACCCAATTGACTTTGCCAATATCCTTGCAAACAGATTTAGTGCCAGTTTCACCCTGAGACTTCTATTCATAGCCATTAAATATCTGGATTCCTTCCTTCCACAGTTATCTATATAGATAATTTGCTGGAAGTGCTAAACAAGACCAAAAATACTTGCTACTAAAGACCTGACAATATACCTGGTTACTTAATTAATAGTGCCCTTCCAGACACACTCCCAAACACTTTAACATATGTTTAGCTACTGGTTTTGTCCACAATGAGTGCAACACACCAGTGGTGATGTCCCTCCATAAAGGTAGCCTTAAAAATGACCCAAGTAATCACAGACTACTAGCCTTACAAGCCTCATCTACAAAGCCATGGAACACATAATAACTAACTTCATAAACTTTAATATCAAGACCCCTGTTAGATTGGACCCCCAACAGTATGACTTTGTGAAGGTTAGCTTCTGTCTACTTAATATGGTAAATTTATTTTAAGGGGGAACTGTGGCTACAGATAGTGGCCATACAGTGCATGTAGCATATCTTGACATGATCAAGGCCTTTGGCACCATTCTCCATGCTGGCATCATACAAAAGCTAAATGCTTAAAAATCAGCCCATATATAATAAGCAGTTTAGTAAACTGTCTGAAAGACAGAACCCACCAAGTGTGAGTTGCAGGTGTCTCATCAGAAAATATGAAAGTGACTGATGGTGTATCTCAGGGTTGGGACCTCTCTTTTTTTGCATTCACTTCATTGATTTCCTAACAAAGACCTAAGACAGCTGGCTAACAATGTTTGCAAGTTATTGCAAACTGGGAGTTGTTAAATTACCTTATGACAGCTAACTCTTTCAGAATTATGTCTTCATAATATACTCTTTCTATACTAAAATGGCCTCAAACTAAATGACAAAAAATGTTGCATCAGCAGTTTTGTAGACTACTCTTTCCCTCATCATACTGTCAAGACAATTCATGTCTACAAAACAAAAATACAGTTAGGAACAGAGATACTTGGGTTATAGGTTCCTCTGTTTTGATCATCATATGAAATAGTTGTCAGTGAGCCATGGTGGTGCAGTGGTAGCATTTTTGCCTCACAGCAAGAGGTTCTCCCATTCGATTCTCAGCTGGAGTGCCTTCTGTGTGGAGTCTGCATGTCCTCCCCGCGGTTGAGTGGCGTTCGAAAGACATGCGTGAATGAGCGTGCCTTTGCTGAAGGTTGGGCATCGAGCTGGCACCTCAGCACTCATAAAAAAATCTACTGCCAATCATTAGCAGACCGGAGTTCCACTGTGGTGACCCCTAACTTTGAAAAGCCAAAAGAAGAAGATGAAATAGTTGTCAGTAAATCCTTTATTTAACCCAACTAAATGTCAAAGAAATATAATCAAGATCTAAAGATGTAATCACTCCTTTATACTTATCATTGATCACTCCTTTATACTTAACATTGATCACTCTTTTATACTTATCATTGATGACTTCTTTATACTTATAATTGATCACTCTTTTATACTTATCATTGATCACTTCTTTATACTTACCATTGATCACTCTGTTATGCTTATCATTGATCACTCCTTTATACTTACCATTGATCACTTTTTTATGCTTATCATTAAGCACTCCTTTATATGTATCATTGATCACTCTTTTATACCCATCATTGATCACTCCTTTATACTTATCATTGATCACTCTTTTATGCCTATCATTGATCACTCTTTTATACTTATCATTGATCACTCTTTTATACTTAGTGATCACTCTTTTATGCTAATCATTGATCACTCCTTTATAATTATCATTGATCACTCTTTTACACTTATCGTTGATCACTCTTTTATACTTATCATGGATCACTCCTTTACAATTATCATTGATCACTCTTTTATACTTATCATTGATCAAGCCAATCACTGAGCACAATGTCTCTTTGGGATGTATCTCACTAAACATCAAACAATTAGAAAGATCCCAAAGGATCCTAGTCAAAAAGATCACATGGCAGGAAACTCTGTCTCTTTAGTTAGTGTATTATAGTCTTTAGAAGGGAGATTCCTGTCTTGCTTACTGCACTATTAGAGACCCAATTGTCCTGGACCTCTTGTTTCTCCATAAGCTTAATATCTCCATCAACAGGAGTACCGAGGCCCTAAATCATCATCAATGGATAAATAAAACATGGTGGAGGGATATGTTTATAACCCAGTACATCTCTAACATCTGGAATAAATTTCCTCTGTATATTAAGCAGAGAAGCTTAACTATCTTTCTTTAAATACAAACTAGATGATAGAATGGGCATGTTAACATTTTCTTCAGGATTGACTGGTATAGCCTCCTGGAGAAGGAAGGTATAGCCTATGGGAGGTACTCTGAAGGCAAGAATGGTCATGAAAATTTTTATGAATCTATATAATAATAGTCAGTTCATAATGTTATTTATAATATTGTGTCTTCTGTAGTGATCAATAGATTTGAACTAACTGTAAGCAATTTTAAGGAACTGTTAGAGAATTCATATTTGTTTTGAGGGATATTTAGGTCCTGCATATAATATTTTTATAGTTATGATTGTCAAGCTTATTGATGTCATGTCCTCAGCATACATGTATAAGGTTATTTTGAAGAAAGTTAATAAATTACTTGTTCTGACAGTAGAGAGAAGCTTATCCATAATCTTGGAAGATACTGTGAAATGTTATTTGGCATTTTTTATTATTATATATTTTTTTGTATTAGGTTCCCTGATCTGGTGTTACCTCATATTCCATGCACTTACTTTCAAGTAAAATCAGATCAGATACTGCTTTCTAGACAAGGATGTGGCTACCTCAAAGTGAATATAATAAAAAGATTTAAGATAATATCAAGATAATTAAACCTTTCTGAATACTTCAAGCGATACACTGACTTCTCTGGAATGAGTCGACATGCCCTTTAGAAGTAGATTATAGGTTCATAGGTTCATACTAGGCTGTCTGCCCTAGGGCATTTATAAGCCTAGCCAGAGTATGTTTGGCTTTTGCCACCCATTTTAAATTAATTTTGCTATGCCCTTTTTCGAGGTTAGTATACTGTGCCTCTGTCTAACAGTGACACAGAAGTGATACCCAGGGTAAACCTACGATCTCCCATCCACTCATCAAGATTCCTCTTGAAGAGAGTCAATGAGGGACTCTGCCTAACCTGGACTGGGATTTTATTCCAGAGTGAAGGGAGCCTCTGGGTTATGAATCTGTCCCTCCAGCATGTCCTATTTATTTCAGTGCTGAGGTTCAAGTCTCTCGAGCATGTAGCTCGATGGGATTTGGATTTTTTGAGGTGCAGCATGTCCCTTAATTCCGGGTTGGACATGGCTTTATACGTCAGGCACAGGTCACCTCTGAGCAGGCGGTATGCCACTGAGTAGAGCTGGAGTTTCTTTAACCGGGTAGAATATGGCATCTGTTTGAGCCCTTTGATCCTCTTGGTGAGGTACTTTTGGGGTCTTTCCAGTTGCTGCAGGTGTTTGGTAAGATACATCCGAGAAGGGGCATTGTGCTCGATTATTGGCCTGATGAGGGATGAGTAAAGAGGCACGATGACCTCCCCTAATCTAGATGTGAATCCCTTCATGATTAGGTGGGCTATATAAAATGTTTTTCTAACCACTTTGGCCACGTGGTTGTCAAATGAGAGATTGCTATCAACTTGGGTCCCCAGGTTCCTAATTAATTCTTCTGTACTTAATGGATTACCACCTATGTGGTAATTTGTGGGCACTTTGTTTTTACCAAAGGGGATGACTATACACTTTTTGGCGTTTAGCTTGAGGCCATGGCTCTGGCACCAGTTGTCTGTTTCTATGAGGCCCTTTTGGAGGATGCTTGTGTCGGCTGGAGAGTCGATTATGGTGCCAGTTTGCAGTCATCTGTGAACTTGGTCAGCCACAGTCCTTCTGTGTTAGCCTGTACCTCTGAGAAATATATACCGAACAAGAGAGGTCCCAGGACTGAGCCTTATGGGACGCCACTTGAAACCGGTTTGGAGTCTGACATGGCTCCTGCAATTCTAACCATGTGGGTTCTGTCCTTGAGCCAGTTTGCAACCCATCTAGTGACATAGGGGTTTATATTTAAGCTGGTGAGCTTATCTATAATGCCCGAGTGGGGTATTGTATCGAAGGCTTTTGCAAGGTCCAGGTAGGCTGTGTGGACCACCTTCCCTTTGCCAATGGCCTTGGTGACTGTTTCAAAGAAATCAACCAGGTTTAAGAGGCAGGATCTGCCCTTAACAAAGCCGAACTGGGTAGGATCCAGTGTCTGTAGGTCCCCAATATCTTTATTTATGAGGTCCATGATGATCCTTTCCATAGCTTTGCAGACCAAGCTAGTCAGGCTTATGGGGCGATAGTTTTCAGGGTCCGTTGAGGCACCACCTTTGTGGAGAGGGACCACTGTTGCTGTACGCCACTCTTTGGGTACATATCCTGTAGTAAGGCTGAGATTGAACAGTAGTTTTATGTTTGGGTTTAGCTCTTCTTGGAGTTCATGTAGGACACAGCCCGGGACACCGTCTGGTCCCATTGATGCTGTGTTTTTTTGCTGTGGAGAGCGCGGCTCTTACCTGAGCATCTGAGATGTCAGGGGGGTAGCAATCTGCTGGGATAGATATTTGCCCTTTTGGTGGGGGGGGAGTTTGCACTGAACCTGTCAGCTAGGATGTTGGCAATGTCTGTGGGTTCGCTGTATTTTTTGTCATTTTGGACTAATTCTGAGCATATCTGGGAATTCCCACCCAGATTCCTAATATAACTAAAGAAAGCCTTGTGATTATCCTTAGTGTCCTGTGCAATTTTTCTCTTGAAGCTTCTGCAGAAGCTATTTTTTTCTGATTCTGGTAGATGCATACTGGTAAAAATATGAATTTATATCTAGTGTTGTCTTTAGTTATTCAATGATGGTGTTATTTTTTATGATCTGATAGTTTATGTAATATTCATAATTTATGGACTTTTTTAAAATCATATGATGTAATGTTTGATAGGAAAGAAACTAGCTTTGCTATTACACCAAGAACATATTTTATGGAGTACAATAATTTTAATTATATTATATATGATTTGACTAGATTTCAGCTAAAGCAGCATCATAAATAAGATAAATTCCCACCTTAAAATAATCAGCATAGTCAGTAATATAAATTTCTATAAGGAAAGTAAACAAAGACATAGCAATTTAATTGCAAAACTAACCCTAGTATAATTTCTGTTGTCCGTAAGTTTCAATACTGTTACTTAAATGCCATCCTTATTCTCATTGTGGTGTAGCAGTTAATGTTGTCACCTCACAGCAAGATATTCTCTGGTTCGATTCTCAGCTTGGGTGCCTTCTGTGTGGAGTCTGCATATCCTCCCTGCATTTACATGGGTTTCCTCTGGGTACTCCGGTTTACTTGCACATTCCAAAGACATGCATCTGGAGTGTTTCTCCTGGGGCCACCACTGAAAATAGGCTCTATCCTAGTCAGACTTTCCCAGTCAAGAAATGTTAAATAAATACATTTTTGAGACATGGGAGTTTGTTGACTACAGTATATTAGTTATAATTAATCATCTGCATCATCTACAAGGGCTGTGTGTACTGTGTACTAAAGGTCTTGCACATAATCAAGCAGACCATAATAATAAGTGAATAGAGAAAACTATAAAGCAATTAAGACAAGAAGTGTCACTGTTAGAAAACTATAGATGAGGGAATAGATCAACAAAAATGCTAAGAAAGAAAGATGGATGTGATAAAAGCAATGCACAGTATTAGAACAGACCAGGATCTATCATGCACTATCACAAAAATCAAACTAAAAATTTCAGAATAGCCGGAAGAACTTACAAGATACAAAGAGAAATATAAAGGAAAAGTATAAAATAAGCAATTTGTTGAGGACCAAAAAGGTTTTATAGAGAACAGGGAAACAAGGTAAAAGGAACTGAAAACTGCCAAAAAAAAAGAAGAAATAGATACATTTTGGAGAAGTATTTATGAAGATCCTGTGGAACATAACAAAGATGCTAAATGGAAAGAAGAAGTAAAAGAAAGAATTAAAGGTATAGGACATGAAATGGGATGAACATCCAGAGAGACTGAATCAAAGTTAAGAAAAGCCTCTGATTGGAAAACACCAGGCCCAGATGCAGTACCTAACTTTTGGTTAAAAGTATTAACATCTTTGCACAGAGATTTAGCCATGAGCAAGAACTATTTATATGCGCACCCTGAACAGACACCAACCTCACTAACAACAGGAAAACAATGCACCTACTTAAGAGTGAACCTGCAAGCTACCCTAAGAATTATAGACCAATAACTTGCCTTTCGATGACATATAAACTATACATAGGAATTGATGCTGACAGAATTTATAGTCACTTAGAAGAAAACTCAATTATGGCAGTAGAACAAAAGGGCAGTAAAAGAAAGTCATATGGAGCAAAGGATCATTTATTGTTAAAGAAAGTCATAGTGGAGAACTGTAAAAAGGGGAAGAATCTAAGTATGGCATGGGTTGACTACAAAAAAGCATTTGATAGTATCCCACATTCATGGATAAAAGAGTGCTTAAAAAAGTATAAGATACACCCTACACTGATCAATTACATTACAGTGACCATGAAACAGTGGCCGACCACTTTACAATTAAGCCATGATAAAGGACAAATTATTATCCCAGGGATAAAAATTCAAAGGGGGTATTCTAGGATGACTCTTTGTCACTGCTGCTTTTCTGCCTTGCCCTTAACCCATTAAGCTGTTTACTTAACAGCTTAGAACATGGTCATAATTTGGCTCCTAGAAAACAACAAAGTGTAAAGACTTCTCATTTTCTCTTTGTTGATGATTTAAAACTGTATAGTTCATCAGATGAGGAACTGGAAGCACAACTGCAGGTTATTAAAACTTTTTCATATGATATAAGAATGCCATTTGGTCTTGATAAATGTGCCAAAGCAACCTTTAAAGCAGGAAACCTGCAGCACCAGGAAAACATCAGTTTGGGACAAGAATGTAATATAAAAGAACTAGATCAAGCGGGAGTATACAAATATTTGGGAATTAATGAAGGATCAATAATAAAACATGAACAAATGCAAATAAAACTTAGTAAGGAATACGTTAGAAGACTTAAATTAATCCTGAAAACAGCGTTGACATCTAGGAATAATATCCAAGCTATAAATCAATTTGATCTTCCTGTCATAACTTACAGTTAAAGCAGGAAAATTGCAGCACCAGGAAAAGATCAGTTTGGGACAAGAATGTGATATAAAAAAACGTGATCAAGTGGAATTGTATAAATATTTGGGAATCGATGAAGGATCAACAATAAAACACAAACAAATGTGAATAAAACTTAGTAAGGAATATGTTAGAAGACTTAAATTAATCGCAAAAACAGCATTGACATCTAGGAATGAAATCCAAGCTATAAATCAATTTGCTCTTCCCGTCATAACTTACAGTTTTGGAGTGATTGATTGGCCCTAAAACATGTTGGATAGATTAGATAGGAAAACAAGGAGGATGCTTTATTCTCACCAAATGATTTATAAAAATCAGTGTATACCAAGATTAGCTTAACAGCGGTGGTGCAGCGGTAGCATTGTTGCCTCACAGCAAGAGGTTCTCCCGTTCGATTCTCGGTTGGAGTGCAGGAAGTGTCTTCTGTGTGGAGTCTGCATGTCCTCCCCGTGGTTGGGTGGGTGTTTGAAAGATGTGTAAATGGGCGTGCCTTCATTGAAGGTTGAACGTCGAGCTGGCACTTTGGCGTTCGTGAAAATCTACTGCCAATTATTAGCAGACCGGAGTTCCGCTGTGGCGACCCCTAACCAGGAAAAGCCGAAAGACAACAACAACAGTGTATACCAAGATTATATATTCCTTGTTCCAAAGGATGGATGGGCCTCCTTGAAATTGATTACATGTATAGATCTGCAACTGTGGGACTCCATACATATCTGCTGACCTCACAAGATCCAAATGTAGTGAGAGTTTTGAAACATGAGGAAAATTAATCTAAGAGGACTTCTCTGCTTAATCTAGCAGAAGCATATTGGCATCAAGCAGGAATGGAAATCAAACCATAAGTAGATAAAAATCAGGCAGCAACTGAATGTGCCAAAAAACAAAAGAAAGAATATAAAGTGAAGGACCAGATGAAAAGGCAAGAAATGTGGAAAATGCATAAATGTGGTTGCAAGTATAGAAAACTTCTGGAAGAACCTCATGTTGATCAGGAAAGAATGTAGGAATAGTTAAGGAGAGGCAAATTCAAACCAAGAGATGAAAGGTTAATATTGGCAGCCCAAGATAGTGGGCTATGTACACGCTGATTTATAAAGTCCATTGAACATGTGGGAGAAACAGAAATGTAGGTTTTGTAAAACCAAATTGGAAACAGTTGCACACCTTGTTGCTGGCTGTGATATGCAAATGGCAAAGGACTGTATAATGAAAGGCATACTAATGTGGCAAGACTGTTGCACTAAGGATCGTGCAAACATTATGGTATTGAAGTGGCTGTAAAAAAACTGGAAACCTGAGCCACAAAGCATCATAGAAAATGGTGAAGTTTATATCACATGGGACCACCCATTACCAACAGTTCAAAAAAAAGATGCTAGAAAACCGGTTACAGTGGTCCATGAAAAGAAGACAAAAGTAGCACTGACCATTGAAATCACCATACCCAGTGACTACAGTGTGTTGGGTACAGAGAGACACAGAGTCATAAAATATCAGGATCTGCAGGCAGAAATGTGACCAATGTGAAAGAAAGATACCCAAAAAGCTCCAAAATTAGTAGGAGCAACGGGTCCTATAAAAAAGAATCCACAATCACATTTAGATATGTTAGCAACCCATGTAACCCCATATAAATTGTAGGAGTCATTACTGTGCTGTGAAGAGCACATTTGGCTGACATCAAAGATTGAAGCAATCCTAATTTCATGAACTTTAATCATACTTTGACTTAGGAAAGGAGTCCATTCTCGTCATGGTATTAGAAACCCTAAACATTTGGAGAAATTAAAAAAATAAGTGGAACAGAAACACCACCAAAATAAGAAGAAATAGATACATTATGGAGAAATATCTATGAAGATTCTGTAGAAAATAATAAAAATACTAAATGGATAGAAGAAGTAAAAGAAATAATAAAAAGTTCTAATGTACAGCATATCAAATGGGATGACGAAACAGTGAGAGAGATTGAAACAAAGCTAAGAAAAGGTTCTAAATGGAAAATCCTAGGTCCAGATGTAATAGCTAACTTCTGACTAAAAGTATTAACATCTTAACATGATGATTTAGCCATGAGTAAGAACTATTTATATGTGCACCCTGACCAGACACCAGCCTGGGTAACAATAGCAAAAACAATACTCCTACTTAAGATCGAACCCGCAAGCTATCATAAAAACTATAGACCAATAACTTGCCTTCTGACAACACATAAACTATACACTGGAATTGATGCAGACAGACTTTATAATCATTTAGAAGAAAACTCAATCAAGGCAATAGAAGAAAAGGGTAATAAAAGAAACTCATATGGAACAAAGGATTATTTGTTGTTACAGTCATAATGGAGAACTGTAAAAAGGGGAAGAATCTAAGTATGGCATGGCTAGACTATAAAAAAGCATTTGACAGTATCCCACATTAATAGATAAAAGAGTGCTTAAAAATGTATAAGATATAACATACATGGATTGATTACATTACAGCGACAATGAAACACTGGCAAACCACTCTGAAGTTAAGCCATGATAAAGGAGAAATTATTATACCAG